>NC_041395.2:270588546-270618546 GCF_900747795.2 Erpetoichthys calabaricus | reverse complement strand
TAATATCGTCTCCGGAGTGTTTGACTTTGCAGGTGAGTATATTACATTAAATGGCCATCGAAGATTGGAAGCTAAGTGTCGGCCTTTAATAAATCCAGTTTGTTCTTGTGATATTACCGAAGGCAGCACTTTCTCCATCCTTCTAGCTAGGACCTTGGAGAGTATCTTAACATCATTATTCAGAAGTGAAATTGGTCTGTATGATGCACATTGTAATAAGTCCTTATTTTGTTTAGGAAAGAAGGTAATTAATGCTTGGCGAAAGGTTTGAGGTAGAATTTGATTGTCTCTAGCTTCTGTAAATGTTGCTAATAAGAGGGGAGTTAGCTGAGTGGACAATTTCTTATAAAATTCAACAGGGTAGCCATCAGGGCCTGCTGCTTTCCCGCACTGAAGTGACATTATAGCATGTAGTAATTCTGATAGCATTAGAGGTTTATCCAATTCCTCTGCAATAAAAGTATTTGTGGTATCTGTAATGTATCCAGAAATGCATTAGATTGTGTGTTGTCTTCTTTGAATTCAGTAGAATATAAGGATTTATAGTAGTTTCTAAATGTGTGCATTATATTTTTATGGTCAATGATTTTATCTCCGTTCGTGTTGGTGATTGCTGGGATTGCTTTGCAAACTTGTTGCTTGTGGATTTGTTGAGCTAAGAGCTTATTAGCTTTCTCTCCGTGTTCATAGTAAAGATGTCTTGATTTAAAAATGAGTTCAGTTTCTTTGGTTGTTAAGAGGCTGAGCTCTGAATGCAGAGCCTGTCTTTTCCTATGAAGAGCCCCACTTGGACACCTGGCATGTTCTTGATCTATTCTAGTAATTTTGCTGGTTAGCTCTGATACCTTCTTGGTTTCTAATTTATTTCTGTGGGAAAGATATGAAATAATCTGTCCTCTTAAGAAGGCCTTTAGAGTTTCCCAGAGTATTCCTGCAAAGACCTCTGAGGATGTATTTGTCTCTAGGAAGAAACTGATTTGTTTTGATATAAATTCTGTACAGTTCTCGTCTGCTAATAGAAGTGGGTTGAGACGCCATCTGCGAGATGAGTATGTGGGGCATAATGATTTTAGAGAGGCATGTCTGGAAATAACAATAGCGTTGTACTTGCAAGATTTAATCGTAGGTAAGAAATTATTATCTATAAAGAAATAATCGATTCTGTGCAATGATGCATAGAAGGAATATGTTCTTGAGTTTGGGTTTAGAAACCTCCAGGGGTCTGATAAGTTGTGGTCAGTTAAAAACTGTGTAATTGTCTTTGCAGTGTTAGATGTCATCCCCCTGTGACAGGAGACCTTTCTAAGAGTGGATTTAAAACACAATTAAAGTCCCCAGCCATTATAATTTTATGAGTGTTCACATTGGGAATAGATGCAAATACATTTTGCATGAATTCCCTGTCATTGACATTGGGTGCATAAACATTTATCAAAATCACTTTACAGTTAATTAAGTTGCCCATGACAACCACATATCTCCCTTCAGGATCAGATACTACATCTGATGCTACAGATGAGACTGTTCTATGTATTAGAATTCCCACACCTCTAGTTTTCTTTGTAAAGGTGGAATGGAACGTTTGGCCAGTCCAGTCTTTTTGCAGCGAGAACTGATCCTTGCTTAATAAGCGGGTCTCCTGTAAAAATACTATTTTAGCGTTTAGACCTGTTAGGTGAGAGAATACTTTCTTTCTCTTTAATTCGTGATTCAGGCCTTTAACATTCCAGCTCACAAAGTTAACTGTCCCATCATGGAGACATTGATTCTGAATTTTTTATGTCATTTTGTAGTCTTAACTGGAAGTGAGACAGCTTTAACCTTAATTTCCAATTTTCCCACGAGTTATTGCCATGCAGCCTATTGTTACGTTGGAAGTTATAATTATAAGGATTAAAAGGATAGATTAGATATAGCTTTCTCTCTTTCTCTCCCCCCCCCATATTGCCTCCCCACGTGAGGCTGGACCCCACTTTACAAAGTCCCAGTCCTCTGACATACCTTGAGACAGAGCACGTCCAAAACAAAACAAGCCCCCCAGCAGCGGTGTTTGAGGATTAAAAGGTAGAGATATCTATTGCCGATAAAGTCTAAATACTATAAGCATTGAATATAATCTTCAACAGTCTTGAAATATTAAGACAGTAAACCCAGGGAATGGTGTTAAAAAGTGGCCCTGGATGAGCATAGTAAACCCTAATGCAATAACAACAATAAACCAAGGGTATGATGTTAATCAGTCCCCTTTAGAATAGTTTAAAAGAAAAAAAACAAAAAACTCATTTCTTCCACACATACGCATATAAGTAAAACATAGACAAAAAGTGGCCGAGAAGAGAAAAGGATGTATAATTACGGTACCCGTATCATTGCAAGCGGATCAGACAGCAGGTAATATCTTCTTGCCATGCCATGACAGGATGCGACTCACTATCATATTTAAAAAAAGTGTCAGGATCAGCTTTCTTAATTCCTTTTCTGCTTCCTCAGTGGAGAAGATGTGATATTTGTCTTGAATATCCACTTTCAGTTTGGCAGGATACAAGATGCTGTATCTGATATCGGCTTTCCATAACCGCTGTTTAATGTTGTAAAAAGCTGCACGTTTAGCAGCTGTTGAGGGTGACAAATCAGGGAAAATACGAATGTGGTTATTTTCAAATATAATCTCTTGTTTGTGTCTGAGAAGTGCCATTACATTAAGCTTAAATTGTAATCACTTGAAGCGGACAATTGGGTCCTAGGTTTAGAGGTATTTGATCCACTCCATTTGATAGTCGCCATTCAGTTGAGTTATGATAAGCTGCCGCTATCTCGGTATCTGATTTAAAGTCCTCTCCAATTATTTTTGAGAATAGTTCAGTTACGAGTTTCACTGGGTTTGGACTTTCACGATTCTCAGGTAGGCATTCGATGGGATGGGATAGCAGGCTGCTTGCTGCATGTGTTGATCAACACATTTACAAAACAAAAGGAGCTGACGGAGAGGTGTGAATGGATTTAAGGTGTGCCAGGATTATAAGTTTTTTCGTAGGCTTTGGTAATTGTAGTGTTAAAGACCATTGAGTTTGTGGAGAAAATTGGCTTTGTCAGATGAACATTAAAAAGCTTCCAATTCATTATCTACTATTAAAGAAACAACATTATAACACACGGCAATGTAAGTGAAAGATTTGCCCTTAGTAAACCTCAATATCAGTCTGCAGTTCAAGGCACATTTTAAGATCTTTTCAACTCTTTATTTTTGAATGTGCCCGTCTAAGGCAAGCTTTACTTCTATATAGTGACTTTTTAATGCAGAATTAGGTTTTTGACTGTATTAGTAAGCCCAGAGTTAGTGGAACAAGAAAATCAACAGAAATCAATTTTCCTCTTATGGAAAAATGTATACCCATCTACCCCATCTTAATTATGAGATTACAGTGTGTATCAGGTGTTTCAAATCGGGTTTAGATGTTCAGCAGATCATCAATAAGTAGATTAAAGATGACTACAAAAAAAGAAGAGAAATTGGAACTACATTAAGGGGTGGGTGACCAAGACTGTGTTTGGTGCAAGCTAAAAACTGTCTTTGATTAAAGATCTTCATAAAAAATATAAAGTGCGCTGGTATCGGCATTACTTTTGTTGCTTTAGGGCCTGGGTCCTTTCCTGTCTATAAGTGAATTACAGATTTTTCCTTGTGCTATTTGATTAATTGAGTAAAATGTTTTTTAATCTGTCAAAAAGATGAAGCTAAACTGAAAATGTACCTTGCAGCCAGCCAGACAACAATCTAAAACTCTTCAGTACATTCATAATTCACTGGGGAACGCATTTTTTTTTTGAGTTAGATCTTACACTTGTTTTTTTTACATATTTTTGGGTGGTGAATCCAGAAATGACCCCAGTTTTTTGCTATCACATCCAGTTTTTACGATACAGGGTACCCTCCATTTTTGTCAAAAAACATACAAATTTTACATACAATGAAAAAATAATGAAATAATAACTTGCATGTACTGTTTATTTAAATTTCTTTTGTTCATGCAAAGGATTTATTGTTACTGTATGACATTTTTTTTATAGTAAAACATTTGAAAATGAATCGGGTAAGCGATTAAGGTAAAAATGTACACTTATAGCTTTTCCTGGAGTGTTCAGTGTTAGGACAATCCCGCCGGATGCTCCAGCAATAGTCAGCCATCATATGTACATCCCATCTACCCTGATACCGTCCTTCCACGACCTTCAAATCTTGGTGGAATCGATCACCTTGCTCATCACTGACTGCACCAAGGTTTTCCTGGAAGTTAGAAAGATGGCTATGCAGAAAATGCATCTTGATGCTCATTTTGCAACCAAGCATTTTGTAGCTCTCCAAGAGTTTCTGGACAATTTCTGTGTAATTATTTGCGTGTGTTTCCAAGAAAAACCTTGACAATGGTTTTGAATGATAACCAAGCATTCTTTTCGACTTCTGACATTGTCCTGATGAAATGTTCTTCTTTGATGATTTTTTCAAATGACTGGCTAGGAAATGCCAAAATGAGATACTTGAAACAGTCTCCTTTAGTTGGCAAAGCTTTAATGAACTGCTTCATCAGACCCAGTTTCATGTGCAGTGGCGGGAATATAATATTCTTTCTATCAACAAGTGGCTCATGTAGAATGTTTGAATCACCTGGTTTTAGGACAGATCTTGGAGGCCAATTCCCTTCCACCCAATGCCTCTCACGAGCTCAGCTGTCCAACATGCACAGATAACAGGGATACTTGGGGTATCCGCTTTGCTGACTAAGAAGGAAGCATACCATCTTAAGGTCAACACAGATGACCCAGTTGTGTTGGTGATATTGCAACAACTCAGTGACTCTCTTTATGTCTGCATATTCTTCACAAAGAGAAACTGAATGGCCAATTGGGACTGACCCAAATATATTGCCATTGTGAAGGAGGACACACTTTAAGCTCCGCTTTGAGCTATCAATGAATAGTCGCCGTTCAGTTGAGTTATAGATTTTAATTCCCAATTCCTCCATTAAAACAGGTATGTTATGGGAATACACAAAGCCACTGTCAGTTCTAAAGTACTGCAGAAATGCAATTTCTCTAGTTCGAAAGTACAATACCATCGTTCCCTTTTCAAGTAAGTTTTTCTCACGCAGTCTTGATGCTAGGAGTTCTGAATCCTTCCTCGATAGTCCCAAATCACGTGCCAAATCACTCAACTCATGCTGATCAAATCCCTTACGAACATAGTCCTCTTCAATTTCAAACTCTTCATCATTGTTGTCACCTAGTTCATCACCATAGTCATGTTCTTCAAGAGAGGGTAGTGTAATGAAAACTGGCACTGGGATTTCATCTGGATGAGCCCTGGGCGTATAGCCGATGGTAGACTAGGATACTCTGTTACATTTATTTTTCTTGTTATATCCTGAAGTTTTCACTATACAAAATTAACATTCATTGAAATGATCTCCTGGCTCTCGCCAAACCATAGGTATACCAAATGGCATCTTATCATGTGTTCCCTTTGTCCACATCCTCAACACACTGTTTGCACACCTTATGAGGGGCCCAAGACTTATCTTGATCAACAAGTTTAACTTTGAAATATGCCAAATAGGCTTGCTCTACAAATGTGCTGATGTTCGCACTTTGACTGGGAATGGTGAAACTGCCACAGATATAACAAAATGAATCAGCGTTGTTTAGGCACTTACGACGAGGAACAGCAGAGCCAGACGTGATCTGAAAGAAAGGAAATAAATACATGTGCAAGTAGAAAAACCTGACGTGATAGAAGAAAACTAACTGCACTTTCAGAATCAGCATACCTATTTTAGTGTAAATAAGCTTAAAAATTGAAGTCAACAAAACATTTGTTCAAAATTGTTCCCCAGTGATAATGGCTGAGAAACAAATGGTTTTGAAATGTCCAAACTTTAATCCACTTGAAAAGATATTTAGAGAGGCAAAATAAAACCTTCATGCACTGTGGTTTTCCTGTAACAATTGTATTCTTTACGTAAAAGTGTCAATATTTTTAATTCTTGATTTTTATAATGTAAATGCAAGCAGTCATTGATATTTGAAGCAAAAAGTAAAAAGCCTGATACCTTTGCAATAAACATCAAAGCATTGTGATTTTAGATTGTTTGAAGCCTTGTTTTGTAAAATCCTTTCTGTACCACATAACTGCTAAAAATGTGTCTTATATGCAGGTAAAAATAATTTAAATGATAAAATAGGCACCAAATGTTAAATTTACATGGAATTAAAGAAATTAATTTAATTATAAGGTAAATTATACCTTCCATATTTTTTAATTTAGTTTAAGTTAATTTAGTTTTTTGTCAGTCACTTTCAACATTTTTGTGTTTCTTGGCTTGTTTCAAAGGCATTAACTGATACAGGTTATGAAAAGTATTTTAAGGTATGGTAACTTGAGCATGGTTTGAAAAGTGTGAATTTTCAGCAGTAGTGTTGCTATAATATTTCTTTTTTTTTTTTCTTTTTTTTTACTGCACTGATATTATATTAAGTAAATTTAGATTTTTTTATTCTCCCTTGCATTGGGATGGAACTTGACTTGATAAAAAAGAAAAATGTGTGTGTATATATATATATATATATATATATATATATATATATATACACACACATAAACTGTATATATTAGTTTTATATGCAAAACATTCTGTATTTCTGGATCTTTAAAGAGTGTTACAGAAGAATGGCTTCTGTAATGCAAATAACAATTTGGCTAAAGTAAACACTCTTAGTCCTGGGATGTTGTTGTACATGTAGGTTTGTTTGAATAAGCCATCTTTAAATATGTCTTTTTTTTAACCTAATAATGTTGGAAATTCCTTTTAAAAAAATTGTAAGTGCAGGTGCAGCTTTTAAATCACACGATTGTATATGGTCTTTCTAGTATGATTTTGGTCTCCTGTAGTAGAGAATAACATTGCATAATAACACAACTGTGCATGCCAGTATGTTTTGTGAACGTCAGAAATAAGAATCTTTTTTTATTTTATTTCTTACAAAAAAAAGTTACACTTTCAAGTAAGTTCAAATTTAATTAGATATTTGATAAATAAACGTTATTCTAAACACATTTATTAAGACTTATTAATTGACTTGTTAAAACAAAAACTACAAATACTTTGACACCCTAGGATATAACCTTGGTTTAATATTGTTTTGCTTATGTATCATGTTGTTTCTGTGATCCCATTTGCTTTGCTTGGCTAATTTCCTGGGATGATTGGGTATTAATAATTGAAAGGGTTTTTTTTTTTTTTGCATTTCTGTATCTTATACTGTAATTTATGTAAGTACTTGCAAAATTGTTTTCACATTGGCATTGTAATAGTTAAGGGCTTTTTTTAAGTGTAAATCTATTTAAAAAGAAATGTTTTTTGTTAAGATAAGCAATATTTGTGTTAGTATGTACCAAAGTTGTTTTCTTACAGTTTTAAGCTTTACATTGAATATTTTCAGTGTGGGAATTTTTCTTTTCGTTTTTTTATGAATGTTACTGATTTTTTTTCAAAACTTATTGGCGTATCCCTCCATTTTGTAATTGTCACTTACTGATGGAGCTCTTGACAGCGTTAGTAGCGTAATCTTGAATTATGAACTTGGTTTCTTGTATCAGGTGGTATAAAACATATATGTCATCATATATATATATATATCATAGTTTATGACGCATTTAAACAAACAGGGCTCATTTGAATTTTTCATTTGTGAGTTTTAATTGTAAAATGCAGTTACTTATCTACTTTTGTATAATTTGTAAACACACAGAAAATTAGAAATTGATTGATTTTTAGGACTAATAGTTCTATTAAAAGCATTTTAAGTTATTTTACATTAAGTAAATTTTTTACAGTCAAGACTATAGAGCAAAAGTATAAAATTGATCTGTTTAACATCAAGGCGAATTGGTAGTGTTTTGAAAGTGGTCTAATGCTGTGCTCATGTACTGTGGGAATTTTTGGACTACTAGTTGTGAAGTAATTGCAACAAGAATTTGCATTATCATAGTTTTATTGAATTTCAATCCATTCTTCATTGTCTCGCAATTGTATATTTTAGTCCAGTAGAGAAGATTTCATTATTCACGCATACTGTTTTTTTCCTGCTTACTTTGTGTTATATTTTGTAAGTTATGTTTAGTACTTTATTATTATTTATCATTAAGAGTATTCTTTTAACTGATGTTTGGGCAGTTGATCAGGTTTTCAGTGAGATGGATATTTGTATTTTTAATTCAATTGGTTTAGTTTTATTTAGTAAGTTTGTTCCTCCTAAAAAAGTTTATATTGTGTCCTTAGTTGCAAAGAAAGTCTGCTTACACCAAGGCAATTGTATTTTTAACACACACACAAAAAAATTACAAAATATACTCTTCTAAAAGGTCAAAAATGTCAAAAATCTAATCTTTGCAGAGTTTTTTTTACCAAAGAGAACTGCACAGTATGATGTGTGTCTGAGATTGTAGAGTGAGAGGTATTATATAAGGTATCTGATTAAATACGGAATGCAGTTGAGCACAGGAAAGGGCAACATTGAAAGTGGCAATGGACCTCGACTGTCTTCAGTTGTTGACTGAAGCCTAACAGATTTCATCCAATACAAAGTACGTTTTTATCACTGTATATATAGATAGATGAGCGAAGGTCTGCGATATGGTTTGCATATTTCTAGCTAGAAATTCGCAAAGGGAGAAGATGAGTTTTATACAGTATCTTAATATAGTTTTTTATTCCTAAGCTTTCAGCCCTTACCAGGAGTCATTATCAGAGGAAAATGATTAGACATACAGGAATCAAAGGAAATATATAACAAATGAGGAATAATGATGACTCCTGGCTATGTGTGTGTGTGTGTGTGTATATATATATATATATATATATATATATATATATATATATATATATATATTATACTAGAGGGCTTCACTCGCCAACCCCCGCCTGCACTATGCGCCAGCCACTTCACATCTCTGCCGCTTGCGTATGTGGATTTCACTTTCACCAAACGACAAATCTTTTAATTCTCACGGATAGGTCTCTTCATTGGGAAGAAACGCTACTTTTCCCTGATGGCAACACGAATTAGATGATCTACAAGTCTCCGACTTAAAGTGTAAAGCCGAACAATAACTACATACTTCTGTCATATCACCTATGTCCATATATTTGATCTCTTTTCACTGTTCCGTTATTTCACCGAGCAATAATTTCCATTTGTTAGTGCTTTGAGACTTTCAAATTTTTGTACTTTCGTAATGTCTAACCTGCTCTGCATGTGTATCGCGCCATTTTTGAACCTCAATACAATGTTCTACTTTGTCTTTCCGACCCCGCTTGGAGGTGAGAGTGCAGGAACTGTGTCTGACAATAGCATTCATATGAATGAGAAGTGTCTCCAAGAAAGTCTTGTCCCAGGATTTCCTTTTATAATTAATTAAAAAATAAATACACACACACACACACAGTATACACGATAGCAGCTTATACTATACACTGTTTTACACCTTACTGTATATGTTGAGTTCACACTTTAGTTTTTAGGCAATATGTTCATTACTTTTCAAAGTGCTAAGTATACTTAATATTAAAACCAGATATTAAGTATATTTTTAGTTATGCTTTTTTATGTACAATTTCAACTTTTAAACATTAGCTAATTATTTGCCATTTCTAATACTTTTTGCATAAAGTAAATGTTCATTGTATGTATTTCTGTTTCAGGAGATTAAAAAGTTCATCAAAATAGTTTCAGAAAAGATCAAGAAAACAAGGGACAAGTATGGCATTAACGACAATGGAACGACAGAGGTAATTTAAGAAAGGCCTTTAAGGGGAAGAAAACTAATTGCTTAACAAGATAGTAATTTTTTTTTTTTTTATTCTAGCCAAAGGTTCTATATCAGCTGGACAGGATTACACCAACACAACTTGAGAAATTCTTAGAGACATGTAGAGACAAATACATGAGGTAATACATGAGTAAGAAAAAAACATGTTTGTTGTTTTCACAATGTAAAACACATTTACATTTTATTAGTACCACAATTTAATCTTGATTGAAGATCTCTGATCTTTATTGGAAAAACTGTGAGTGGTTTTGTAGATTCATATATAATATGAATGACAGTAATAACACTATAAACCTTTACTCTTTAAACTTCACAATTTACATTATTGTGTGTAGGGTGGTTATTATGTGACTTTGATTCAGATTTTATACTGCCATATATTTCATATGCTCTGTATTAACTCATTATAATCAAAAGATCACTGAAGATACATAAATTTTGTACTAGTTTTGTACAGTAATGTCATTGCCAGAGTCTCATATAAAACCATGGTACTGTGGCTGTGCGCATGTTTCACATTTTGGACAATGGAATGAAATAATTATCATGTTTTGCGAGCTAAAGAAGAAATCACCGCACATTTTATTAGCTCTACTAGTCTCAAGACTAGATAAAAACTAGCAATCTAAGAAAACCAGTATTGTTGTAAAGCCAGAAAGTAATGTGTAAAACACCTCAGCAGATTATAAATCTGGTGACATATGTCTTAAATAGCCATTCGACTAGGTACATTTGGCTGAGAGGTACAATGTTTATGTGCATCATTGAACTGAAGTGATGTTAACTTCATGCTTTACATTTTCTTGGTTTCTTCAGACCTGTATGACCTGGCAAAAGTTTCCCTTCACATGAAGTATAAATATGGATTTGCTGCAAAAAAATGTGTGTAGTTACAAAAAAAATGTGTGTAGTTACAAAATAACAAAGCTATGACACTCATACATTTATTAACAAAATTTCAGTAAATGTCAAATGTCCTATTGACTGTTCCTTCCTTTTGAGCAATGCAGGTGTCATAATTCCATGCCGTATTAGTTTATGACAGTCACTGCTCTGTGGTAAAATCACATGCAAGCACACCAGTTTTTTTCTGTGTTATCATTTTATTATAAGTATGTTGTGCAAACATATCCAGGGGAAAATAATGCTCATGGCAATGTATGAAAAAGCGTTTGTGTACAGGATTTTTCTCATAGCTCATTCATACCCATCATACTACTGTATTCATAATGCTTCCGTCTTTAATGTTTCATAAACAAAATTTTGTTCCATTTTTGCTAATTTATTCATGTGCTCGTCCTCAATTAACATTTTTTGTCATGTAAAGCCATAATGTTTAGCTGTACTGCTTATTTGAAGATGAAGATGCTTCCCAACCACCAAAATATGTCATTTAATCATTCTGTTAGGTGGTTATATTTTCTATTTGCAAATTTGTTTTTTAGAGCCCAAATGGAGCCTGGATCTGCCGTTGGTGCATTGTGTGCACAGAGCATTGGAGAACCTGGAACACAGATGACACTGAAAACATTTCACTTTGCTGGTGTTGCTTCTATGAATATCACTCTTGGTGTCCCTCGAATTAAAGAAATCATCAATGCTTCCAAAAATATCAGGTAAATGATAGAACTTCTTTTGTAAGGTTATTTAAGTAGAACAATGTATGGATTTGCAAGGTTTCTGCTGTAAAGTTTATATGGATACAGTTATGATAGCAATGTTTTATATGTGGAAAAGATTTAATTTGACAATTGGAAAGATAGGTTAAGAAAACGATAAAGTATACAAATTGTTATACATAGAAAGAAAATATAACATACACATAGCTGAACTTTGAACTTAAGATGCATACGTTCTTAAAATGAGTTGTCGGACCTTGTGTAGTGATTAGAAAGGAATGCTGAGCTGTGTAATTCTGCCTGGATTACAAGTGAGGTTGCATCTTGACTTAGCTATGTGTAAATTTGTTCTCTGTAACACAATAAGGGACTAATAGTATTACTGAATACAATGGCGTGCTTCCAAACATAATTTGAGTGTTGATAGATCTGTACTAGTCACTCAGCACTAAGTTTCTTTAGAACAACAGTGGTGGATTTTGGTGAGACATACTGAAAACTGGAGACAGACACATGCTGATATCATCCTTGCAAGTGGAACTGCTGAGAGTTTTGTGTTCTGATGTGTGAGAGTCAATGAAAAGATACATTTTACTCTTAAAAACTTTGATTTTTGTGGTTGCCACTAAGGAGCCGTGCAGAAATATTTAAAACGTTTTTGCTTTTTTTTTCACCTACAGAGGAGCAAAAGTAGCTAAATGTCTGTGGGAGTGTTTGGAAAAGTTACTTGTTCTTGTTATTTGTCTTTTGTTTGTAAATGTGTCGATCAGCCATCAGTGAAGGTAAAGCCTAGTCTCCAATGAAATACAGTAATCCCTCCTCGATCGCGGGGGTTGCGTTCCAGAACCCTCCGCGAAAAGTGAAAATCTGCGAAGTAGAAACCATATGTTTATATGGTTATTTTTATATTGTCATGCTTGGGTTACAGATTTGCACAGAAACACAGGAGGTTGTAGAGAGACAGGAACTTTATTCAAACACTGCAAACAAACATTTGTCTCTTTTTCAAAAAGTGTAAACGTGCTCCATGACAAGACAGAGATGACAGTTCCGTCTCACAATTCAAAGAATGCAAACATATCTTCCTCTTCAAAGGAGTGCGCATCAGGAGCAGAGAATGTCAGAGAGAGAGAGAAGAGCAATCAAAAACTAATAGGTGCCGGAGCTTTTAAGTATGCGAAGCACTGTGCGGGAAGCATGTCTCTTGACAAAGCAGCTGCAAGGAAGCCCAGCAAGGAAGGGAGCAAGGTGAAGGTAGTCTTTCAGCACTTTTAGACGAGCGTCCGTATCCTCTAGGGGTGCGAACAGCCCCCCTGCTCACACCCCCTCCGTCAGGAGCAGAGAATGTCAGAGCAAGAGAGAGAGAGAAAAGCAAACAATCAAAAATCAATAGGTGCTGTTTGAACTTTTAAGTATGCGAAGCACCGTGCGGGAAGCATATCGCGCAACAAAGCAATCACAAGTAAGCCCAGCAAGGAAGGGAGCAATGTGAAGGTAATCTTTCAGCGTTTTTTGAGGAGCGGCCGTATCCTCTAGGGGTGCGAACAGCCCCCGTGCTCACAACATATTTGAGGAGTTTTATTTAATACGTAATACGTGCTCTGATTGGGTAGCTTCTCAGCCATCTGCCAATAGCGTCCCTTGTATGAAATCAACTGGGCAAACCAACTGAGGAAGCATGTACCAGAAATTAAAAGACCCATTTTCCACTGAAATCCACGAACCAGCGAAAAATCCGCAATATATATTTAAACAGGTAAGCCCGCGATTCGCTAGCGAATCGGAAATCCAAGAATGGCAATCAGTTTCTGTTCTGTCCGATATGTGGATGGATGACATATCATGGAGGGTGGGTGTGTCTGGAGAAATGTCATCTAATTACATACGCATATCTGTAGTAAAGCGATCTCGTTTTGTGGAGAAGTGATTCCGTTGCCTTTGCTGACACTGACTGCTGGCAGAGTGGAGCACAGCAAGTTCAGCCCTGCGTCCATATCCGGTTTACGCCGTGTAGTTTGGACATCTGGGAATTCCGTACTGTAATACTGTAATGTGATTCACATATGCGCTGGATCCTCTCGTTTTTGTTTTCTCTGTGGCGGGCTCGTTGCAGTGCGCGTGCGCCTCGATACGCCCTGCGTCCATATCCGGTTTACAACCTTTTTTGTTTTCTCTGTGGCGGGCTCGTTGCAGTGCGTGTGCGCCTCGATGCGCCCTGCGTCCATATCCGGTTTACAACCTTCGGTTAGTAATATGGATATGCTTACATATAAAATCCGCGATAGAGTGAAGCCGCGAAAGTCGAAGCGCGATATAGCGAGGGATTACTGTAGTCACAATCTTTGCTACATCTGCATGTTTTGAGGAGACAAAGTGCAACAAAGTTCCATTGGGGCACAAATGTTTTGTATGATTAATATTGTATTGTTTAAACCTATTTACATTTAGACTTTATTCATCCTAGTTCTGCTGGCATAGTGTTAGGATTTAGGATAAGATGCATATCATCTTACCCTGCCTTTTCTTAGATCTGTCTCTGTGCAGCCTTCTAGTTTAAAAATACAAGTAGTTGCTCTGATTTGGTTTAGTATACTTCATGAATTACTTAAAAAATAACAAAGTAATGTCCCAAAATGTTAGCTTATATTGTGTATGTATTGTATGTTGATGTATGATTTTCTTTATCTACATTTTTAAGATGCTTAAGACTTACAATTCAGTACAATAAAAATACTATGACTAAACTGAATGGTTCATTCTTCTTCTTAATTGTTGGACTTTAAACCTCATGTTTGTTAGTCAAGTCCCATCCTCTGATTCACTATGTGAACCCTGATCAAGTCACTTTACCTGTATACAGAAAAGAAGAAAATAAGGTTATTCCCACACAGAAAAAATAAAAAATGAAGAGACCTTACATTGTGGCTATTTGTCCTGAAACAGAGAATAATCTTTTCTTTTTTTCTTTGATATGCATTGGTGCAGCTCTTCACTTGTGTTACCTGCGTGTTCACTTGTACAAAAAATATAAAATAGGATAGTGTCCACTAGAGAAAGATGCTTGTAAAATAAATGTTGTTTGTTAATGAAATTTGTTTGCAGCTATCAGCAGTATGAGTCAAGTATACATTTGCTAAACTGAAGTTTATCTTTTGTTACGCAGCACACCAATTATAACAGCTAATTTGGATATTGATGATGAAGCGGATTTTGCCAGGCTTGTGAAAGGAAGAATAGAAAAAACCCTCCTTGGAGAGGTGAGTCATTTTTTTATTCTTCAAAGTCTTAATTGCATTTAAATTTGTTAAACACAGATACTTGTATGGGCCAAAAGTTTGAATTTTCTGTTGTCTCATCTTGAAGTACTAACAATGGCCTCTCATGTTGTAGCCCACTAGAGAAAAGGCATGAGATATGGTACCCTGTCTAATATAGGGTAATCAAACTTGTTTCCTGATGGGATACACTAGCTGTGCATTTTCATTCATTCATTTTCACTAGCATATTTTTTTACTGAAAGTCAGTAATTGGTGTTAAAGAAATATGTTGCTCAATTAGACAGCTACTTTATTACTAAAAAATGTTTGAGCTCTACCATCTTTTGGAATGACAGAGCCATAGCATCCAGATGGACACACAGATGGACTCTCAAACATTTGTCCTTGTTTTTAGGTGGGCTTATCTAAGTAAATGCAGCAGAATTCCAAGTGGAGACTGAATGAGCTTTTGTATGTAAAACACCTAATATCGCGGTTTTAGAACCCATTGGATTAAATGGCAGTGTCAGTAGTACCGTGCTATTTTCAAATGCCTCTTAATCCTGAGCAGGGTCATAGAGGGCGTCAGGTTGTCCCAACAAGCATAGTTCACAAGGCAGAAACAGTCCCTGAACAAGGGTGTCTGTCCATCGCAGGGTGAACAAGCACACATCACACACACACTAAGGCCAATTTAGCATCACCATTCCACCTACATTGAATGTCTTAGACTGTGGGAAGAAACTATAGCACTCAGAGGAAGTCAATGCATACTCAATGAACCCTTGTCTCCTTAGCAAGGGTAGCAATGCTACCTTTGCATCTCTGTGATGCCTGCATCAATAGTAATTTGTGAATTCTCATTAGTAAAGTGGTTGGCCAGTGGTAAAATACATTGGCACACTTAGTCTAAAAACTTCCATATATCTTTTTGTCATAGTCTTGTATTTTTCTGAGTAAAGAAACAGCTCTTAGTTTCAATGTTTTACTTTACAACATTGTGCGTGCGCGCTGCCTCCACTTTTTATGCCATTGATGCTTTTGCAGTCTCTCTGGCACATACGTGCAGACTATGTAAACCAGTGCAGCTCTCATCACATTACCTGCAAAGAAATGGTACCATGCTGTATTTTGATGGGATGGTTGACTGGCTTTAGTCACTGCAGAGTTTTGTCTGTTCAAAACTGTTCCAGTACCATAGTTTAAAATTTTACTGCTATCGGGTGAGCTGTTAATTCTGTGGAAGCAAAAAGTACAGGTGTATAGGCATAAACAACTTTCTGCAGTCTGTGTGTGTCAAACCAGGAATTGCATCCCTCTCTAGCAGTTGACATGCCTGATGCATTTTCCCTCTCAAAAGCATCAATCCAAGCACTTAAATGCATCACCACCTGTAACCCTAACAGTAGTTTACATCTCTTGATCCCATTACCTGAAGTTGTGAGCAATCCTTCTGACTCCAGGATCCCTTAGGGCAGTGTTTCCCAACCTCGGTCCTGGGGGCACACTGGGTGCAGGTTTTTGTTCCAACCAGATTCCTAATCAGTGATAACACCTGATAGCACTGATCTCATTTAATTTGCTGGTATTATTTTTCTTTTATTCTACATTCAGAGAAGCACAGCAGCATGATTTTTACATTTATAAGACATTTAAAAATATTTCTGCCTATGCTATAGATTTAAATGCTTAAATCTCTTTTGTTGATTTCATTATATTTTGCCCTTTCTCTGTGCAGTTTTTCCCCTTCATTCTATCTTATTAATGACAATTAAAAATGAGCAGAGCAGGCACGCTGGCTAACAACACTGAATAATCAAAGGCTGCAACTACTTTAGCATCAGACCCACTAATTAGTAAATAGTGGATTAATTAAACAATTAGAACACCTAGAAAAGTAGAATGAAAATCAAGATGAAAATATTGTTAAAAAGAAAAAAATACATTATTCCCATATAACTGCTTGGTACATTTTAATACAGAACTTGGGAGATAACACACCACTTAATTAGCCCAGGAGTCCAATTAAAAACAGAAGCTGGTTGGAACAAAAACCTGCAGCCACAGTGTGCCCCCAGGACCAAGGTTGGGAAACACTGCCCTAGGGACAAATAGAACTGAGATTTTAAGCCTCAACCAGGGACCACTTTTACGTAAATTTCCTCTGTTGCTTTTTAAGTTTAGGGATCCTCTCTGCAGCTCTTGAAATCATCTTCCAGGAACTGTCACTAATACCCCCAGATATCCCTACAACTTTAAGATTCACCACACATTTAAAGGCTTAAGGCAGCCTTAGGTAGCCTGACCTATGTAATACAAAAGAGTCGTGAATACTGTAAAGTGTCTTCTTGATACCACCTATTAGACTCCTGTTCTTTCCTTAATAAGCTAATGTCAGCAAGAGACATCAGCTTATCCACAGAATACGGTCTCTTATCAGTATTCCAACTAGGATGTTGGCATAGCTGAATCTGTTACCTCTGTTTAAGTCTCTTGGCTACATAGACCTCTGTCCCTATCCTATATTGCCCTGTTTTGTTTGAGGTGGTGGTATTGACCTGGTGCCCCTCTACTTCAATTAGTATGTACAGCTCAGCTACTGTTTTGAGTGGAAATGTTTTCTGTTTTAAAATCTGTACTTTTAAGTTTAGTGATCTTGTTGGGAGTATCAGAATATGTTGTAATACAGATTCTCAGCTTGTGTGTAGCACACAATTGTAATGATATATTTATTATAATATTGTAATTATATTATTAATAAAAGTGTACATTGAAAAATAGGTACTCTGGTTTTGGAACAAATAATGTATTGTTTACTCAGGTTATTGAATTGTACCCAGCTTGCGATCTTTTTCCACTGGCAGCATTCCCAGTGCTTTACATTGTCTGTAGCAACTTAAATGCTGATTTGTTCACAAAGTCTCTTTTAGTTGTACAGCTTGACTTCCTGAAATGGTAAATAGCAGTACTACTTCAGCTCTGCTCATTAGAATCTTCTTTTAAGATTTCAGAATATATTGAAGAAGTCTTCCTTCCAGATGATTGTTTTATTCTTGTAAAGTTATCTTTGGAAAGAATTCGCCTATTGAGGTTGGAGGTAATACATTTTTTGAATATGGATGATTGAAATTGTTGAATTTATTTTTTATCTAAATAGTACAAGCTTTATTATTAACTAATTTAACAAAATATTTAAACAAATACGAACACAATATGGCAAAGCCTAGCTGTCTCTTTTTTAAATACAATTTTTTTTAATAGGTGAATGCTGAAACAGTGCGGTATTCAATATGCATTTCTAAGTTAAGAGTGAAACCTGGAGACATTGCAGTGCATGGAGAAGCAATTGTTTGTGTGTCTCCACGTGAGAACAACAAGAGCTCTATGTATTATGTCCTACAGTCTCTCAAAGAAGACTTGCCAAAGGTATAGCTGTTTTCTAAAATAACCTAATATTGTTTGTTTACAAAAAAAAAACTTTCCCACGCTCATTCAGCATGCAATTTTGTCTCATTAATTTGTCTGTTAATCATTTTATTGTTCATTTAAAAAAGTCTTTTTTTATTTTGTTGCCATGTTATAGTATATTATTAAGCTGTATGCATCCATGAGGGTTGGTTTTGGGTGGTTGTTAGAAGTGTGGTACTATATCTTCATGCAGAAAAATGAATTCAACACAGTGCACACAGGGAATGATTAAAATTCCTCAATCCCTACACCCTTTTTATAAGATTTTTATTTAAAACAGAACAAACATCTGGGTTAAAATGGCCCCAGTTCCTCTGAATAGCTGTTGTTTCTTTTAATGGCAGCTCATTATTAATTGCTTTTTGGTTAATAAAAGGGCGCAATGAACTTGACATGCAGGTGATTTACATTGAAGCAGTTCAAATACGTTTTGCAAGGATACGTTTTGCTTTGATGACCTACAACATTTTATTCAGCCCATCGTTCATCACGCTGACACCCACATAACCAGCCTCTCCTCAAAATTCATCACTTTCATTTTTGCCATGCACTTCAGTGCGGACACATAAAATCAAAAATTATTGAATAAAAATTATAATTATACGTATTATTCTGTATGTGCCATGGGGTAGATTTAATATGCTCAGTTTTATGGTCACAGAGAGCCAGTAATCATTGCACCAGCACTGGGTGTAAGGCAAGAAGTCAGTGTGCTTTAGCAGCTGGCCAGGAGGCGAGATATCAGGACTTCCTAGTGCAGTGTCTGTAATCCCCTCTGCTACTCAACCTGTATTCAGCCACCTGTGGAGCATGTCCCTGTTAGGTTCCGACCTAGGTAAGCTACGATATTTATAAAACGGAAGAAAATGATCAGATTTGGTTGTGTTTCTGGTCAGTTTCATGAAGGTTCTTGGGTTTAAGAAGTAATAACAGATGCTGGCCAGTGAAATGTGCAGTTTTTCCTACTAAAAGAGAAAGTGTGGGGTTGTGAAAGCACAGTGTAAGGCCAGGAAAGCACATATTTAGTTAGTTTCATTACTCGTTATGTACAAAAAAGTAAGTTACTTTTAAAAGTAACATTCCACAGAATGTCATTAAATGAGCACAAATCAAACATTAGTCGGTGGAAAACGACAAGGAAATATTAATCGAAATATGACATTTCTCATTCATCCAATTATTTAATAACTGTGTCAGGCCTAATCACAGCATAAAGCTAATATAAATAATGCATATAACTATGCTAATATAATAATACATTTTTACCCCTAAATATATTTATTTATTTTAAATCTTCCTATAGATTGTGGTTCAAGGCATACCAGAAGTTTCTAGGGCTGTCATTCATGTTGATGAACAAAGTGGAAAAGAAAAATTTAAGTTACTGGTGGAAGGAGATAATCTCCGTGCAGTCATGGCAACTCATGGTGTCAAAGGAACAAAAACAACTTCAAACAATACATATGAGGTACAGTAATATATATATATATATATATATATATATATATATATATATATAATATAATTAAGTGCTCTAATGATTTAGTTAAATTTAGCTTGGTTTGTAATTTTCAAATGCATGCTTTCTTACAACTATAAATAAGCACTACAATTGAACATTTTCATATACAGTGCATGATCCATTTGTTTATCACTTAGTAAGATGTTGAAAATAAAATTATTTAAGGGTTAAAAATGTCTTGACGTGATTTGTCTTGATTTAAGGTTTTTTTTAGCAGCGAAACCTGTATTTATGTCTATCCTTTTTTCAGTCAATTATCAGTAATGATTGGTAGTTCAGTTAAATGAAAGTTTAGTAACTGTTTTCATTTTTTCTTCTGCTTATTACCTCTGAATCGTAAAATAACTTTTGTTGCTGAGCAAAATGCAATTTTTTGCAAATTGTATATATTTAAAAAAGCTATAATTTGTTAATTTTTCCTTGTGTGTATTGAGCGAATAAAAAAAATCTAATCTCATTATAGTCCAGGACTAGACTTTTCAATTATATTGTGATATAGCGTATTGCAGGTTTAGAGCCCTAGCACTTTTTTACAAATACAATGTGCTAACTGTAGGTTATTATTACAAATTTTAGCCTTATTCAGTATATACTCAAATAACACAGGGGCAGAGAAGTAACGTAGTTGATCAGCATAAACAGATAGAATCAGCTCCTTTGAAATTAAATACTTGACAATAAACGATACGAAAACAACTCCAGCTGATTCCAGGGCAAGACAGACCTCTAGGGTCCACAGTCACAGTTTTGATGAAAAACACCAGCTGGTCACCGTCCTCCTCCTGATTATTCCACAATCTTCACAATGATGGACAATTTTACAAGAAAAAGATGTAATCGTTTTTATCATTTCATTCTAAGCGTTCAATTGAAGATGTTACAAAGCATACATTTTATCAGTTCTTATGTTAACTTTAGTATATACTTTGGTTAATTACTAAGTAACAAGGCCTGCATTTTAGCTTAAGCCCATTGACAGATGGCTTGTTATGAAGTAGAAATGATCAATGACTTCATATTTTTGTGTTCCATTAGTGTGGCTGTGGACTTGTTTCATCTTGCAACCTTTCCTTGACTAACAAACATCAAATATTTACCTGAAGTACTGTCACTATGTACAAATAAACTTGTGGTCTGGCAGATTCAGTCTAGTTGTTAAGTGAAAGTGTTAGAAGATAGGCAAAACATTACTTGAAAGGCCTTACTTACTTAGTTTACCAATTAGTAATTTTCCCACTAATTATACTACATACACTGGAATGGGCAATATTTTTTCACACCTGAGCATTGCAGTGTTTTACAGGTTGAGTATCCCTAATCTGAAATTCCAAATTCAAAAGTGTCTAAAATCTAAAACTTTCTGAGCATGACATGACAACACTAGAGGTCTCTTTATAAAACTTTGCTTGGATTTGAGGACGAAAACATGTAAACCAAAAACATGAAAATGCAGTGCCAAAAAATCTGATATAAAACCTGGCATACACACATTTCTATGCAGTGTAACTTTGTAAATCTCAATCAACTTGTAAATGTGTCCCCCATGAAACTTAGACAAACAACTGACAATCCAAAGGTTGGGGTATACTGCAAAGTATCAAGTTGGTTGGTTGATTAATGGTTCCCGGCACAGCGGGCATGATGACGTGAAGGTTGGCTCAGACATTACTAACCTGTCAGCCAGTTCTCTAAAAAGTGACAAAAAATATACAATATAAAATGACAAAAAAAACTTGTTCAGATGTTTGTTACTTTTTTGGGTGTAATATGTCTTGTCACATCTCTTATCCATCCATCCATCCATTTTCCAACCCGCTGAATCCGAACACAGGGTCACGGGGGGTCTGCTGGAGCCAATCCCAGCCAACACAGGGCACAAGGCAGGAACCAATCCCGGGCAGGGTGCCAACCCACCGCAGGACACACACAAACACACCCACACACCAAGCACACACTAGGGCCAATTTAGAATCGCCAATCCACCTAACCTGCATGTCTTTGGACTGTGGGAGGAAACCGGAGCGCCCGGAGGAAACCCACGCAGACACGGGGAGAACATGCAAACTCCACGCAGGGAGGACCCGGGAAGTGAACCCAGGTCCCCAGGTCTTCCAACTGCAAGGCAGCAGCGCTACGTACTGCGCCACCGTGCCGCCCCACATCTCTTATATTTGAAAAAAAAAAAAAATTAAAGTGTGATTTTAGTTACCATAAGTTCACATGAAGTCACAAAAAAAAGTTAAAGAAAAGCCTGATTCATGTCAGGCTTTCGTGTTAGTGAGTGCCCCAGTTGTTAACTTCATTGGTTACTATGATGACAAAAGCCGTTTCAAATCACGCCATCAATCATGAATATTTTTCACTATGTTGCACTGTTTGCCAAAGATCAAATTATGTGAGGAATGAAGCAATATTATATTCAGACCAAAAAATCCACAATTTCTCACAATCATATTCCTGTCACAGCGTACATCAGTTGCAGGAAATAAAAAAACACTTCACAGTGGGGAAAAAATTGATCCCTGCATTACAAATGATAGTCTTTGTGAAACAGTATTTACACACAATTACTGAGTGTATAAAAAGTACACTAGCATTAAAAAGTTTGGAGTCACCCAGAAAGTTTTTGATTGAAATTGATGCTTTTTATTAAAGTACTATTGAATTGATTTAATCATAGAGCAGATCATTACTAATGTTACAAATGGCTATTACATAGCCCCATTTTCAGTAGCCATTATTCCAGTGTCCTAGTGGTAAAGTCTCCTAGTCTCTCGTCCTTTGTTTTTGTTTAAAGGTTAATTGGGTATTAGAAATACCTTTGTAATTGTGTTAGCACAGATCAAACCTGTTGTTCTGTCCAATAAACCAAGTAAACTGCCTTTCCTTGGGTTGAAACGTACTTGCATTCCTAAAGTTCAACTCTGGGTTCAAAAATAGACCAATTAAGCTAGCTCCTTCAAGTGACTTGAGAGCCTATTGTTTTGCAAAATAAAGCTTATTTCATGTGACAGATTGACAAGAAACTAAAGATTCTTTACAAAGGTTTTCCACTAATATCTTGAAAGAAGAAGGTAAACTGAATCTAACTAGGATAGAATGAGAAGCAGAAGGCCCGGATATACAACCATTTAAGAGGATAAGTATATTATCAGAGTCTGTAATTTGAGAAATAGACATCTTACAGGTCCTGAGTTGTCTGGAATCCTTGGGTACCGCTGGTTTGACTTTGTTTCAAATGAGAGGTTGCTCATGGAGTCCCGAATGAGGCACGTACCCTGCATTGTGAGGGAGCTTCAGTTACGGCACTATGGCATGGTGACGCGATTCCCCAAGGGTAATTTGGATTGAAGTATCCTCAATTGTTGAAGATGCGAATGGCTGGACCAGGCCAAGGGGGGATGCCCACTTAACACCTGGCTTTGGCAGATAGGGAATCATTTCCAGAGGGTGGGACTGGACCGTGCATCCGCCTGGGGTGTTGCCAAGCAGGATCACGAGCTATTTCGTTATGTGGTGGGTGCGGCAACACGCTGTACCAGTGAATGCTCCCTGACCCGACCTTTTGGCTGCTCGTATTCTCTATTTAAAAACTCGTAACACCCAGAGAGTTACTTCTATTAGACTTTTCATAGTATTAAATATTTTTGTCTCTTTCATCATTATCTTCTTTTAGTTCACTTATTTCAGTGGGGTTTGCTACCTTTATTTTGCCCAAATAATGTCAGTTTACAAAACATAGTGCATATAACCTAAACATTAAAAAAAAACTGAACAAATCTTAAAATGCAAGGCAAATAAAACTAATTTGTGTAATAATGAAATACGATTGTCTCTTCATTTGGTTACATGAAAGTTGTCTTGAATATTAATGTTTAGAAACATAATGATTCAGCTGATGTGCCTTCACAAGGTGTGACAGATAGTTTAGTTTACCTGTTTTTATAGGTAATCAATTAAAGAATATTAATATTTAATAATGATTATGTAGAAGAATTGCTTAAAATTAATGAGTTTAAAAATAAGTAATTTTGAGAGCTTACATCAGTTTTGATAAGATATATTGAAGTATTCTTAGTTCACTTTATTTTTTACAGCTTGTATATGTACTACAAATACAGAAAAATTGATTAATATTCATCTCCTTCTTTTGTCTGCTAAAGATTAACTTTATTTCTGTCCTGTTGAAAATATCTTTTTCCAGTTTCCTGTGTCAGTGAGCATTAATATATTATGTTGTCTTCATTCCTCATATTCATACTTCCAATTGCATGAAAATTATTGAATAATCTCTAATAGTTTTATTTAAATCTTATAAAGGTTGAGAGGACATTGGGTATTGAAGCTGCCCGAACAACCATTATCAATGAGATTCAATATACAATGGTGAATCATGGAATGAGCATAGATCGAAGACATGTTATGTTGCTTGCAGATCTTATGTCATACAAGGTTTGTTCATGATTTAGTAAATATGTAATTTTTGGCAAGTAGATATAAGCTTTTTCAAATCCATTTTCCATTCTTATATTGTTTGAACTTTACAAGTATAGTTACTTCATGGAAAGTGTAATTTTATTTAATGTACGAATTGCATCTTTTTATTTCAAACAATCTTGTAGTTTAGTTAAAAGATACATCCAAGGATGCGCTGGGACACATCATCAGTGATGCTTCTTGAAGTCATCGGGTCTTTCAGGTCTCGCAACGTCAGACCCTCGCTCAGGTGCCGAGCAGGCCCTGGCTTGTGTTCCAGCAGCATAGCCCATGATTCAGATCTCCTGGTCCAAAACCACTTGGAGGACCTCTCTGCAGCCTCTCTGGTGCACTTTATGGCTCTCCTTTTCACAACTCCTGTGATGACAAGCAGAGTGTAGACCTTGCATAATGAGAAGCCAGTAAAGCCTCTACACACCACCTCAATGAGCTCACAGTGAGCATTCCAGCCACCCCTCCAGCACTGCTCCATCAGTTCATGGTACTTGAAGCATTCATTCATTAACCTCTTCAATGTGGTCCTCCCAAGGGAATATCAGCTCTATTATGTGCACCTGCTTTGAAGAGACAGATGTTAACCCCATGTCTGATCTCGAAGAAGTTGGTGTAATATGGTCTTGGAACTTGAGCTGCCTGCCCAAGTCTACTTGCAGCTCCCAGTGCAATACCAATTTGAGCCGGCCTTCTTCTACTGAAGGCTGAGACTGCTCTCCTGCCCTTACAAAGGTGATGTCCCTCAGGCTGCAGATGATGCTAGTCATGGCTTTAAAGATGGCCCCTGTTACTGACTTGAGAATCTTACCGTGTCTGCAGCAATAACGGCCTTCACTGAGAGCTGTTGTGCAGCTACTGAGGATGTTCTTCAGTGAGCGCCGATGCACAGAGGAACTCACTCTTGCCCCAGGTGTATAAATTTGCTGGGCTGGGTAGGACATCATACATAGCTTGAACCATGAGCTTGATGCGCTATGGTTCAGCATACCAGTTGCCACCCCAAGGTAATTTCCTCACTAGCACTGCCTCCCACCTTGTCCATGCTCCATGCTGCCGCATGCCCATCATCCTTCTGGTTCGCTCCACCTATACACCTGCCAGCACCTCCACCACACTAAATTGTGTCTGTCCTTGCCATGGGCCTTATCACAGTGAGGATGTAGGATCACTTGCAAACCTAACTGCCCTGTTGCAACAACAGCCATCAGAGCCTTGCATTTCAGCCAAGACTCCGCTAGCTCCAGACCTTCCAGGAATCTTCACAGATCAGTGCCTCTCTTGTGCATAATACTTTAAAATCCTCTTCAAAGCTTCTTATTAGGAACTGGAGCCTATTGTTCTTCCGATACATTGCTACACTGCTTAAACTGCGTGGCTGACCTAGCCACCTGCAGAGGTAACAACTGATCTTCCTCTCCAGGGTCTCCACAGTTGACATAGTCGCATTGTACAGCAGCAGAGGCCTGAAGACACTGGGCAAGATGCCATGTTGGTGTAAACAATCCTTGAACTTGCCGGGTATAGCCAGATTTATCTACTGTGGTGAGCCAAACCTCAAGCTTCTTGATCATTGCTTGGATGGCCCCTGCATCCATAATGCTACAGTCAAAGACTTTGCCTAGGCTTGTGAGCGCTTTCTCTGTGATGGATGTTATTGTAATGCCATCCACCTTTCCTCTCTTCAGTACCATGGCCCTGGATTTTGCTGGTTTGAAGTTCATTCTTGTCCAAGAGTTGTGCTTCTCCAGGCATTGGAACAACCACCTTCCACATGCAATGACGTAGTGATAGTCAGGTCGTCCATGAATGCTCCGATGGGTGGGCTCTGTAGTCAGCCTCAGCTCCCTTTACCACCATGTTCATGGCAAAGAGAATAACTGAGAGAAAGTATTGTAATCGTCTAAAAATTCGATATTGAGATTTTGATGAATCTCGACGTTTTAGACCTCCCTAACTTTCTCATATAGGGAATTATTGGAATCGTGCAAAAATTCCATTATGAGATTTTGATGAATCTTGACGTTTTAGACCTCCCCTGGTCCGAAAATACCATTTTTGGAATTAAGTCTGTGTATGTAAACACGATAACCTGAGTACGCTTCCACTTAGGTCAACCAAACTTTGCATACAAATATTATAATAATTGTCTTGTGGTTTACTCCTCAAATATCCACCCCATATCTGAGTATATGAAAAAGTCTATGGGAGACCACTCCCGATTTTTCAACTTGATGCCAGTCAACTGTTAAGTTTCCATTTGTGACTCTAAGCCTGAAGTTCCCATAGTAGTTCAGAATGAAGTTCTTGATCTTGCTGGGTACATGGGATTGATATGAAGTAGTTTGAGCTAGCTTGTGGGGTAATGAGCCGTATGCTTTGGCAGGATCAATCCATAGCACAAGCAGGTCTCCCTTCCATTCACGTGCCTCCCTGATCAGCTAGGTCACAACTCCTGTGTATTCTAGGCATCCTGGAACTCCAGAAATTCCACCTTTATGTACCAAAGTATCAATCTACCCTTTCTTTAGGAGGAAGTCTGTCATTCTTCTAGATAGGATACTAAAGAAGATGTTCCCATCCACACTGAGAAGCGAAATGTATCTGAACTGCTCCAGCTTAGATTAATTCTCTTCCTTGGGTATCCAGACTCCCTCCATCTTCTTCCACTGTTCTGCTACTGTCCCCTTTCACCAAATCACTTGCAGCATCTTCCAGAGGATTCTGAGGAGCTCTGGGTGCCCAATAAACCATATAGGGTTCTCCACTGGGTCCTGGAGTAGAGCTGGCTCTGGCTGCTATTACCACCTTGGACTTCCTTCCAGATGAGTTCGGTAGTGTTGAACTCCACCGCTGGGACTGGTATGTCCAAAAGAGCTTTTTGAGGTTCCAGCTCTTGCTCTCTGTCACGGTTGCTCAAGGTGTTGTGCAGGAAACAATCTACCACATCTTTGGAGTAAGCAAGACGACTGCTACATTTCTGCCCTTGCAGCTGCTTCGTAAAGCCAAAGGAGTCTGCTAAGAATGCAGCTCTCTCTATCCTCCATCTCCTGTGCCATTCCAGTCCATGCAGGATCATAAGATTCTTCGTGTTTATACAGCGAAGCTCAGCAAGATATGATTTCTTCCTTGAACTGTCTTACCAATATCCAAAGCTCTTGCCTGCAATGATTATTTATAATTTTAAGATGGTATTCTTAATTAAAGGTGCAGAGTTAATAAAATCATAACTGTTGCAGTATTATAATTTAGAACTTCTCATTTAAATAAACAGAAGCTGCGCCCCTCAGCTCTTAAATTATTTTGGAAATATTGGACCACACAATCCCATGAAGAAAAAATAAAAAATGGATGTATAGACCTGTAAAGGAATAGTTTAGTATCACTCGCATGATTCAGAGTATAAGCATATTTCTCTGTTTTTGTATTGATACATTTTCACTATATGTATGTTACATTCCAAGTTAACAAACACTATTTTTACTTACTATATATTGTTTTGTATTTTCCTTTTTTTTGTATAAAATGTAGGGTGAAATTTTAGGAATTACCAGATTTGGTTTAGCAAAGATGAAGGAGAGTGTTCTTATGCTTGCTTCTTTTGAAAAAACTGCTGATCATTTATTCGATGCTGCATACTTTGGACAAAAAGACTCTGTATGTGGTAAGTATTTTGTTCTTCTATATGTTTAGAATTGTTATAACACAGAAACAATTGGCATTGAGATGTTTTTCTCATATATAATGACTTAATTTGCTTGGTTGTAATAGAACATACTTCAATGAACTAAATATATGAAATTATTTTTAATGTTAAACAGTGCAGAATACATTTTGTATTAGTGACAGCACAATGACCTGCAAATTAGAGTAACATTTGTTTTGAATTGAGAGTTGTAATTTAACTCATAGCAATAGTTTGTGTCTGGGTCCAGTCCATCCTGGTAGGCGTTTCATAGTGTTACATCATTGCTTGATTTATTTTTACCTTAAGCATTACAATTTATTTTTTATCTGAGCATATCAAAGTGGTGGCCTGACCTACATAAATAAAAATTACTTAAGAAAATATTTATTCCAATTCAGGCTATGTTTACACACCCATGCTTAGCACAGTTGGTCATTTAGAACACATCTAATGTAATCTGCCAAAGTCTGTCCAACTAATCACAATAAAATGATTGTTTGTGCCTGAACCGCATAGCTTTAACATATTTGTGAATTTATTTTATGATACAGTTTAGGGTTAGGGTTGCCGTTAGCTTGCAATAACCATGCATCCATCTATCCATTTTTGATCTGGACAGATACAGCTTAGGCTTGCATGGGCTGAATTCTACGCCTAAATTTTCTAGTGCAAGGCAGGAAGCAAACCTAGTATTTTTAGAATGTTCACAAGTAACTAAATATGTATAAAGATGTTGGATTAGGAGAGTGCAATTCAAATTGTTAACAGTAAATAAAATTGCTGAAACATTTAACAAAGGAATTGTTTTTTTTATTTCTGTGCATTATATTATGCCATTCCCCATATATGATACTGTATTTCCTCTGAATTTGTTTCCCTCAATGTAGACTCATGCCAGCTCTACTCAAATTGTTTAAATCAGCCCATATTTAGTAACATTGTTGGCTTTTCTTTGATTTCCCAGTCCTTAACTTTACTAAATAATTTAGAACCTTAGAACAACATTAAATGTATGTCGTTATTGCTGGTGAGTTTCCCTTTGAGAAACTAAACAAATGCAAAAGCTATCAATTTAATGTATTGTTACAATAGTATTCTTTTCTATCACATTTGTTTACCTTCATAGTCAACATGCTTTCTTAAAACGGCAAATGCTATTCATTCAGATCCTACTTTGGTGTACAGACAGCAGTAGACAGACTCCTCTTAGGCTTTCTGTCTCCTGATACAAAACACTTCATTAATAAGAAAAAACTCAGTAGCAACTTGAGTATGATTACTCAAGTCTGTTGTAGCTGATGGTTCTCTTACATTTTCAAACAAGCATTAAGGGTGTAAGAGTGAAAGTGTACAGTAACTTAGTAGCTTTATTTTTTGTATCCTAAATGTTTTGAGCTTTTGTGTATGTGTTAATATTTAGTATGCCTAATATGCCATTTGTGTCCTTTTTCTTTGTCACCCAGGTGTATCTGAATGTATAATTATGGGGATCCCAATGAATATTGGAACAGGTCTTTTTAAACTGCTACATAAGGCTGATAAGGTTCCAAATCCTCCAAAAAGGCCACTATTGTTTGATAATACTGAATTTCACATTTCCCTTGTGACATAACAAAAATGGATATCTTCACTAAAAAAGTTTTTTTCTCTTGAATGATAATTTTGAAATTAAGCTAAAAGTGAAGCTTATGTTACTTGACTGAACTTTTAAATTGTTTTCATAAACACACAATGCAACTGTGTGTATGTATAGTTGTTATTCTGAAACCTTTTGTTTTATATAAAATAATATATATCAGCAGAACATAAGGTTTAATGTATATAAGTATTTTTTCCTCATAGTGTGTATATTATCTGTAAAAGAGCATTTCTTAATCTGTTGCATAAAAATATATATAATTACGGTAGAATAGGTTTCTACAACCTGATGACTTGAATATGTGTTTGGAAGTATTAAAGCAAGTAGAAAAATAATTCTTTCATGCTACCTTAGACAAATTAAAGATTTCCTCATTGTAAATTTATAAAAAGAGATTCTTTATTGTGCATGCTTATTTAAAGTATTTGTTATAATA